>NC_138768.1:842605914-842609471 GCF_965119305.1 Pelophylax lessonae | reverse complement strand
CTTCCAATATCCGTGCAACACTTTTTCCCTATGACACCAGACTACTGTATATCCCAAGACGACAGTCCCTCAGTCAGCTTACTGCAGCATCCAGCAAAGCAGGCCTCCAGGTAGCCTACCTAAGACCTCGATACCTCGCAGGCACATGGCAGGATGGCCTAAGGGGGCAAGCAGCCTTGCCTTAGGCTGTGATCTCCTTCTAAGGGAAAAGACCTCACTGCTCTCTGTCTTACAATATTTTTACAGACTTCCAGCTACCATCTGGCGACCCTCCCCAGGGATTGGCCAGGGCTGTATGAATATTTAGCTGCTGATTAGACTCTTCCTGCCCACTAATTTGTAGGCAGGTGCAGTCTTTTTTCTCCACTGCAGGTAAAGCTCTTTGACAGCGGCACTGTAGTTGGAAGGGAAGTCAGGAGGAACGCAGTTCCTTTATGGTTTCCTGGGTCACTGGGGAAGCATCAAATTGGATGCTGATGGCCCATGTGACTCTAACAGCCATCTTGGGTCAAGCAGAGCCTATTTAAGGCCATGGCTCCCAGGTTTGACATGCATTTGTAAATTGGTAGAGTAGGGACAGTTACCCCACCTGGTAAGGACAGTACTAGCAGTGGGGAAAAGTTCTGGACAGGGAGGGAATATCTGGGGCTCGCAACTTCTCTGGGCACCTGCCTGTTGGGCACAAGATGGCCAGGC
Organism: Pelophylax lessonae; assembly: GCF_965119305.1. Lineage (NCBI taxonomy): Eukaryota > Metazoa > Chordata > Amphibia > Anura > Ranidae > Pelophylax > Pelophylax lessonae. Next base: position 842,608,775 of record NC_138768.1, on the reverse strand, counting down.
CGCATCCTACCTCTTACTACAGAGGCTGGCAGTTCAGCTGCACTCTGTTCTCTACACGCTGTCTGTTCCCAGTTGGGCTGCCTTCCCACCTGGTTTTTGGTAAACTTTTTCTGCATTATTCCATTACATGTTCTTTCATTGCGCTGGGAGTATTATTGTGTTATTCATCCACATTGCACTGCACCCATCTGCAAATTTCCAGAGCTTTGTGGACTTATCAGGGGGAAGTAGTCAATACTGCAGCTTCTGAAGCATAGAACAGACCAAAACAATCAGCACAGCTACACTGGTTATGGTGGAAAAAACAAACTTTATCTAATCATAGTACCTATCTAGATGGGTGCTACACATGTATGAAGTCAGAATATGTGCAATGCAGAAGAGCTTGATTGGCTGCAACAATTAGCCCCTCCTACTCCCCGTCCTGCGGTCCAGAGGATTACAGGAGGCTAATATTAGGAAAAATGCAGGTGCTTACACTAGGTGCATAAAAAGATAGATGCCATAGTTTTCAAAAACACATAACCTCATTTATTATTTAGAGTTTCTTAATAAAATTGGAGCTCTGCTTTAAAGTGACCCTGTCCCTTTATAAGAGCTCTTATACCCACCTCTCCAGCGGCCTGTGTTCTCTACCTCCCCTCCATTCCAGTATTACAGCCTCCATCAATCTCTTCAGTCTTTTGACACTTTTCCTGGGAATATTGGTTGCCTATCTCCCCCCACCACATGTCTTGGTTCCTTCCTCTGACCCCTAAGTCACTGCTAAGTCTGACGATGTAGGGGGCGTAGGAAGAAACCACAGTCCATGATGGGGGACACCAGCATCTGACATTACAGGAAGAGACTGATGAAGGTCACAGTGCTAGGAGACACAGACAGCTGAAGAGGGGAGTATAATAACATATCTCTTGCAATGACACCTTTATTGGATTTTTCTTGCCCCGCCAAGGTCACTTTAATCACGAGTACCCTCTGTTATGTGATATAATGATCTTTTATATCCAGATATATTCTACTCATATTTACATTCCTCTTCAGTTTTGATGCATTCTTTTGCTGACTTATCAGAGATTTAGGAAGGCACAGAGCTGTGATAGTGGACGGATATACTGCAGTCACAATATTGTCCATCCCTCCCTCCACCTAACCTTGTGTACTCACCCTGAATGATTCATAATCTATTCAAGGATGTGATTACTGAAATAAAAATAGACAAGAGAAATCTTGTGAGACAAGAGAAAGTTTTCTTTTCCACCTGCCATATATTTACTATTCAGTTTTATAAGTATTTTATATTATTTTATTTATTTATGTATTTATTTATTAAAATTTTTATTTTATTTTGTATTCTATTATATTTTATTATAATGTATTTTATTATATTAAATTATATTATATTTTTTATAACAGGTATTTACAAGACAAGAGCAATCTCATGAGACAAGAAAAAGCTTTTTTTATCTACTCGCAACATATTTACTATGTAGTGTAAAGCAAGAATAATTATATTATTTTATTTTATTTTACATTATTTTTGTTTTATTTTCATTGTATTGTGCTACATTATATTATATTATAATATATTATTTATTTTATATTATAGTATATTCCTTATTTTATTTTACTACAGCTATTTTTATTGGCTTGACCATTTATGCAGAATTCACATCAGCCTTACTCATTTACATTATAATTGTTGAATACCCCCTTGACTTGATGATGAGACGAGAAGATGGGCAATTTGTAGGTCCCAAATGTTTAATCGTACCAGTGGTCGTGCTTGGGCAGCATGGTTGCTAAAAAGTTGTCACTTTAGTCTTTCGGCAATGGGCCCCTAGATCTAAAGAGGATCTAACATGAGAACACAGTCCTCCCCCTGACAATGTCTTCCTCTAATTTTCTGTCCAGAAGGAAGGTGCCATCTTTCTTCAGGCATTATCCAAGGTCACCATCTACTTCTTGGACTGGAGATGTTGGCCCAGAAATAACAAAATTGTATAAATTCTGGTGTCCAGAAGCCCATTCACACTAAAACATTCCGCTGCGGTGTAATAATGAACATGCATTGCGTTACGGGAGCACATTCAATATAAGTCCATGCACCAAATCCCACAAGATATATGGTATGGTGACTGCGGTGCATTGTTCTGTACTGTACAATGCGTACAATGCGTTGGGGTGCCGTGGACATTGCAGCACACTGCTCTTAGAGCCGGTTCACACTGGTGCCACTCAAAGTCTCCCCGACTTTGAGCCGCCCCGTGCAGCATGACTTCATCGTGGCTTGCAAACGACTTCTATAATAGAAGTCAATGCAAGCCATTTCAATGTCGCCCCGAAGTAGTGCAGGAACCTTTTTCTAAGTCGGAGCGACTTGAGTCGATCTGATTAGAATGGTTCCATTGCACAGAATGGAGCACAACTTGTCAGGCGACCAAGTAGGCCCGGTAGGCTCCTTGATGCGTCTGCAGTTGCTTTATACTGTTCTTTTCCACGCTGTTTTAACTGTTCATTGCTATAAGTGCATATGTGGAGGGGGGGGCGGAGTACTAATAAACCTGTATTGTTTTTGGCGATACTGCCCTATGTGCCCTTTTGTTTTCTTCCCATGCACTACGCTTGAGAGACATATACAGCGGTGAACAGGGTTGCATGTTTTTTTGCAAGTGGATATACTAACGATAATGGTCCGGATGAACTGGGAGATTTGATCTTATGGGCCTGTCACTTGATAGGATCTGGTAAGTGCGTTTCCCTTGGGAGAGGTTCACTTGGTGAGGTGAAGGGATTAAGAGTTTTTTTCGGCTCCAGCACTATTCCCTCCTATGGATCCTATGGGGGCTTTACTGGATTAATAT